>NC_057801.1:535234690-535266910 GCF_018294505.1 Triticum aestivum | reverse complement strand
CCGGCCGCCTCGCGCCGTTGGCCGTGCTCGCACCTCGCCAGCATCTCCTTCGCCGGCCGGCTTCCGCGCTGGCTGGCTCCCCCGCGCCGTCTGCGCCCAGCGCCCGACCGCCCTGGCCGGCTGCCGCCTCCCCGCTCGCCCGCTACCTGCTCTGGCCGTTCGGCTGCTCGTGGCCGGCTGAAGAAGAAAGATAAAAAGAGACCGGCTGCCCACGCTGGCTAGAAGAAAAGTCAAGGGCCGACTGGAGTGGTGCCGGCTGCCAAAGAAAAAAAAATGGAGAGAAGAGCCGGGCCGACTGCTAGCAAAGAAAAAAAATAGAGTGGGAAGCCGACTGCCCACGGCCAAGCCGGCAGAAAAAAAGAAAGAAAAAGAAGAGATGTGCGTTCGACCGCACGCAGCCGACTGGAATTTGAGTCTGACTGCCAGATGTCCATCCGGCTGCCCGCAGTCAGATAAAGTAGTCATCGGGAGATCCGCCCAAATCTCGGGGGCTACACCCAGCGGGTGCACTGACGCGCCCCCGCGAGGAACATGATAAAGTAGTTGCCGGAAAATCCGGCCTGACCGCTCAGCAGTCGGCCCGAATCTCAGGGGCTACACCCAGTGGGTGCGCTGATGCGCCCCCACGGAAGTTTGCAAGAAACAAAAGCAAGAGACAAGAGAAGAGTTTTGCCTGACTGCCGGCAGCCGGCAGAAGAGAAAAGGAAGAAAAAGGGCGTTGCAAAACGCCTCGCCGCCTGGCCGGTCGAGCCTGACCGGCCGGGACCCCCCTTTGAGCACCGGGGGGCTCGAAGGCTACACCCAGCGGGTGCGCCGGCGCACTCCACGAGCGCCGAGCCGTACCGACTGTCTTCAGCAAACTCCGCCTCGGCTACACGAAAATCAATGTGAGCTCCTCACCCGCATATTTTTGCATCACGCAAGCACAGATAATCCCGAACGATGCTTGGGGGCTATCTCTGCATTTTTATTACAGTTGCATCACTCTTCGCCCCGGCGCCAGCCAGAGTTGGCTCGGGGGCTGGCCACTTGGCCTGAGACGTTAGTTCCCGCAGACGGCTTAGTAGCATGCGCAGTACCAAAGGCCCACTCTTAGTCACAGACCGCAGAGCGGCTGTCCGGCTAGCAAGAGTAAACGCTGGAGGCCACCGACGTGAAAACCGTCCGGGAAGAAAAACGGTTCGGGCGACCCGACCGTTTCCTTTACAAGTATCTACTCGGTCGAATCTGCTCCCAGACTCTGAGTACTGTACACTCCACTTTGCGGCCCACTCTCAGCCACAGACCGCAGAGCGGCTGTCTGACAGGCGAGAGCACAAGCCAAAAAGCGGAGGGAACACGAAAAAGATTGAAGGGGGCTCGGACAAAACCGATTCGACACCCTCCGCATAAAACTTGCAACTAAAAGCAAACATTTGATATATCTGCATGGACTAACTTTGTCTTTTTTCATGATCATTTCCATGAACACTCGCCAAAAAACCTCCGCCCAACTTTGCCAAGTTGCCCGGAGGCTTGGGGGCTACTGTCGGAGTAATTGGACATGGATACCCCAAAGACGGTGAGATGATATTTGAAGACATCAGGGCTAGCAAAGCCCCTCAGTCCGACTGCCCGGCCGCTCCTGCCGGCTCCCCGACCGACTTCCCTGCCCGACCGGCTGCCGGCTGCCGACTGCGGCAACCAGCTGGCTGCCGACTGCGCCAACCAGTCGACTGTCGACTGCAGCCCGACCCGACACCGACAAGACACCGACGAGACGATCGTACCCGAGCACTATTCACGTGTCATCTTAGCCATCATGTATAGTGTCACTTGTCCCCTCACACTATTTATGAAGTGACCCAGAGGACAAGCATGACACCCACCATGCCTTGCTCCCATACCACCACATAGCTTAGATAGTAAGCTAGCCATGCCTATATAAAGGCACACATCCATCCATCCAGGGGATGGACTCCCACGGCCACATTCATTTGGCCACAAGGCCACTCACGGCCACAAGCCATGGCCTTACATGGCCACTAGAGCCGGCCATAAGCATGTATACTAGATCAGATGCACTTGGCACTGATCCCAGATACAGCTCCAGGAGCACTTTGTATTGCCCGATATACACCCCAGATAGATACACTCAGACATGCAGCAGTAGGAGTATTATCTCTCCGGAGAGCTCCGAAGCTGGGTAAACCACTGTGTGCTACTCGCATACCCGCTCCCGGTCCTATCAGCAGCAGTCTTACCCTCACACTAAGCCCTTGTGGCATCTGTCGACTTGCAAGCCCCCCGTGAGAATACCACGACAGTTAGTAACTTCAATTAGATGTGACATGACCGCCTCTGAGCCCATTCCGACACGGTGGGCGTCAAACATGGGCGGCAAAAGACATTTGATTCAAACTCGTCCGAAAGACCTCTGTTTCTCCCTCCATTCCCCTTTCATAACGGTGGGCGGCAAAACAAACTCGACTTGGCCGAAATCGATGTAGGCAAATATTTTCAATAGGGGCATATTTGTAACTTCACTCAGACGTGACACAACCGCCCTACCTGTCAGCCCCGTTCATACACTGTGGGCACCAACCATGGGCGCCAACCACCCTCTCCTTGCCCGAAATCGCTCTGGGCAAATATTGGCGAGATGCGAGATTATCGTCCTATCCCCAACCGATGAGACATCCAAATTTTAAACGGGGGCTAAGTTCGTAATTTTCCCATATTTCAGACAGGCGCGTCCCAAAAACATGGTTCCCTGTACCTCTCCCTCCATTTTCTGATTCATACACCGTCCGCGCTAGAACACCCCATCCCCACACCAGCCTCCGTCCGCCACCCCATCCACCGCCGCCGTCCTCCACCACATCCATCACCACCGTCCTCCACCATGCCGGAGCGCCTACCAAGACCGCGTCGTCCACTACTAGAGATGGACGTTTCTCATCCACGGCGACGGACCAATAGCCTTGCATCGCGTCCTCTCGCTTCATCTGCGTCGTCGTCCTCTTTGTCGGGGCTGCTCACACGACCTTCTCTTCCACCGCAACGGGACTTATCCTCCGATGCACCCGTCTACTGCCGCAGATCTACTTCAACGCCACCGACAGCCATCGCACCCCGGATGCCTACACGGCGCCGCAAGAGAGGTGGTACTTCATATCTCCTCAAATTTTTGATGTCAACCAAAAAATAGATCTTAACTTGGTTACTCTACTTTCTTTTCAGCTCTTAGAATTTAGTTCTTAGTTCGAAGCAAACAATGGATGCTAAATATCATTTCTTCGGTTTGCAGCTTCAAATCTGCCATGGCACAGCCATAATACGGTTTAATTGATCATGCTTAGGGTTTAATTGATCATGTTGGTTCCGTGGTGGTTTCTTTAATAGAAATCGGAGGGGAAACCCTCTTTTGCTAAAAAAATATGCTTAGAGTTTCCCCCTTTTATGATCACTATACGATCAGAATACGTGCTTCGTGTCATAATAACACTACTCCACCCATCAAGCTAAACAAGCTTAGTTGTTCAAATACAAATCTGATATTATTAAAACAGAGTTGTTTAATTGGTCAGTAAAATGTTCCTAAATTAGTTTCGAAAATGCATGTTCGCCGCTCGGGTGTGTATCTCTACAGGGTGCCCACGGTGGGCCGACCCACCCTGGGATTTTGGGTCATCCAGGCCCCGATTCCCCTCTGTTCTGCTGCGCGCTTTTGATCTCTACTCGCCCCCAGCCGCCTGCCTTGCCAGCGACTTGCCGTCCCCGGACGGCATGACTCTAGGAGGAGATGCCGGACTAATAGGAGGCCAGGAGCCGCTCGCCAAACAGCGTCACCGCTGCCCGGGCGCGCCGTCGTGCCTACCTTCCCAGTCCGTTCAGGGCTCAGGCGTGCAACACCCATCAAGCCAACCCGATTTATCCTGAGATACTTCCTCAACACTCAGCAGCCACTCCTCATCACCCATTTTCTAATTGATTCATTACTCATTAGGCAGGACTGTCATTAGGGTTTGTTGTGTGCTCAGTGCTACCTACACTTACTGGTTCAGATGTATTTCGGTAATCTTTAGTACCTCTAAAGTTCACAGGGTTTTCAAAATTCCGGCCCTCGGAACATACACTAGTCATTTTCGGATTGTTGTTCGTAGTGACATTGACCCAGATTACTACTGCAAGCCAGGTTTGTTGACAATTTTACTTGTATTTCTTACTCATTTGATATAATATCCAATTATTCACGTCGATTAGTTGCAAACAATAAGTGCTAGACAAACTTCTTCATTCAGATTTTGGACAGTCTCTTACTGCAGTTACAATTCTGCATACTTGTCCTAGTAAGCTCACAAGTAAATGATTGATTCACTACATCTATGCTTGCCTTGTCATATTTGTTGTCAATATTCTTTTAGGGTGGACCACCCTGTTTGTAAATACTGGAACCATAGACATGAGTGAATAGTATTTCTCTATGTGATCTCTTCCATCATGTGTGGGCAACGAAACTGCATTGTATAGAAAGAAAGTGTCATTTGCCGCTTTTACATAGGTTTCAATCTTTTACATGGAATACAATCTGCCTACTTGCTTTGTGTCGCACTACCAACACTCCACCCTTGAAGCTAAACATTATGCCACTCATACTTGCTTAGTTTATTTGTTCAAATATGAATTTCATATGATTTTAATGTTCCTACTTCAGTTTTGAAATGTGTGCCTGCCTGTTATAGAGACATAATGGGTTTGTATTTCTGTGTGTGGTCTGGTCAGCATGGTTGGGGGTGAACTTTGCATATGCAGGGGTTTATAGGGAGACACTCTTCGAGTTGAATCCACAATGCATTCCATAGATAATCTGACTACTTTTTATGTTTTCATGAATCTCATATTCTGAACAGCATCATATTGATTATGAGCTTGCGCGCATGAAAAGAATAAAGCAGAACAATGCCATGGCTGTCAAACTTGGCATTAAGGGGCTGAAATCAAGTCTGGATGCAATGCAATGCAAACGCTCTCCACCTACAGATTCATGCTCAGAATATGATCCTAACAGTGATTCTGAGCTAGAGGGAGACCTAAGTCAATGTAGCTCCCTAGTGGAGGAGTCAGAGGAAGATGCCCTATCTTATTCACCCATCAAGGTACTTGCTCTAACTTTCCAAGGTTACATTGCTCGCACATATCTTGCAACTGATGCTTTGCATTGCTTCTACTTTGTTGAACTACCATTAGCTTAGTTCACACATCATGCATGTGAATACCGCCTCCCTATCCATTTTCAGTACATATTCCATCTGTCATCATACCATATTTATCCATTCAAATGTTGTTCTTGTGTATCAGATGTTCAAAAGGAAGAGGGCGATTGCTGATCATGAAGGAGCACAAGCAAAGTATTTGGAAAAGGTAGTGGCACCTAATAAATCAAATAGCCCATTAGGTGTAGTTGCAATATCACCTGACCCACAAAACACCCCAACTCTAGCAGACTCTAGCCCTACTACACTGGTCATTTCTGATGCCCCAACTCAGCAGACCCCAACTACAGCAAACAGTATGATTATGCCAGTTGACATAGCACCAGCTCTACGACGCAAAACCCCCATTCCAGCAAAGAGTACACCAAATCCAGTTGCCAAATCCCTTTTGGAACCAGAGAGATCCCTAATTGCAGCAAATAAGACCCCTGCTCCATTTCTTCCCAGTTTAGAAGATGAAGCTTATGTTGTTTTCAGGAACTTTGTGCGCATCTTTCCTTCATGGAAAGATTATACCGCAGACACAGAACAATTTCCAGTCTTCCTCCGCAACTTACACATAAGTAATGTACTAATGTTATTCATGGTCATTACTGCATATGTTTCTGCTCACAAAAGACACAAGACTTCATTCTTTTAAATAGGCGAGGAGCAAACTGGATTGTGAAGACGAGCAAGGGTTGGTTGCGCTTTTCAAGCACTCATTGATGAAGTATCGTTCCTACCTGAGGCAAGTGCACTTCGATGGCAAGCCTCTGAATGAAATTTCTGTAAAGTCTCCGGTGCTACATTTATAAGACGGTGACTGGAATAATCTTGTTACACATTGGTCTCGGATGCAGCGTAAGGTACTGTCTATGTTATCACATCACAATTTGAACTACATTTCTGCATTTGCCTTAATGTCTCACTTGTACGAAAACTGTTAGCAGAAGAACATTCGTTCTCAAGGGACCACAGAATCTCGCAACTATACTGCACACTGCATTGCTCTTGTGAGTACCTCTTGCCCTGTATGACCATACTTACTTTCACAGCTGTTTGATTATGTAGCTTCACTGCACATGTTAGCCTTGTAATCTTCCATTTGGTGGACATTATAAGATCCGTATGGAATCTTACATAAATTTAGAATCAACCCCAATGCTTTTGAAGAGGTTAAGCTCTGCAGTCCTCTTGTAAGGACTGAACGTGGTCTATCATTGTACTTACATTAACAGGTACTCCCTCCGTCCCATAATATAATAATATTTTGTATAGTACACCAGTGTTCAAAACACTCTTGTATTATGGGAAGAGGGATTGGTTCATTGTGTAGCATTATGCATCTTATCTCCCGCGCCCACCATTTACTAAAAAAGATCAAATCTATATTTAATCTTACCAACAAGTAGAATACAGACAATGCCAGTGCAGAAGTGTAGCCCATTGCTCTTGTCGGTACATTTTGTCCTGTAATGCTTGTACTTCCAGGGATTGGTAGTTGATTATGTAGCATCAATCTGCATCTTCTCTTCATTATCCTCTATCCCTTCCAGTATTATCATATCTATAATTACTCTCTACAAAATGTAGAGTACATGCAATGCTTATGAAGAAGATTCTGTGCTGAAATTCTTGAGTTATCCTTCCCTTGACATGGAGAAGGGCATTATAAAGCCGGTGTTAACTGTTAATGTAAGTCAGTCCTTCTAAATCCTTTATCCTCAATTGCTGCTTAATTTGCTCATACTCCCTATCGTTTACTGCTGTTTAGTTTGCTGTTTCTACCAAAATGCATGTTCGCAAGAACTGTAAGTTCTAAGTTTTACTTGTAAAACCAAATTCCTTATTCATACCATGCACATTACTTAATACTCCCTATATGTATGCTTTTTTTGTGGATCTATAATCTAGTGTGTGGTGAAGCAGCCCACGTTTGCACCTTGTCATCTCCTGTTTTATCTTACTGATGTGGCTGATGATATGAACAACATGCCATGCACATTATCCAAAATAGATACAATGATTTTCTTTGCCCTTCACCTATGCTTGTTACGTTGACATGGTAATCCAGTAGTGTGGTGAAGCTCCCCGCATTATGAACAATGCCAAATTATGCTATTGATATTTTGAACTTACTCTTTATTTTCTAATTTGAAATTGGATGGAATTGACAGCACAGTTATCATCTTTGTTTATACACGTGCAAAACCTGTCATCTCTCTGCTTTGTTTCAGGGTGATATGCCTGATGGCATGCACAAGTCTGCTAAAGGCTGTGAGACAAACCCAACATATATTGCAGCAAAGAAGGCAAAACATCTTGAAAATAGCGAGACAACCCTAAAGTCTTGTCTTGATGCAGTGTTCAAGTTACTTGAGACTAGCAGTCAGACAAGCTCACAGAATTCGTTGTTTGAATCAGTTCGACTTCTTCAGTCCCAAGTTCTAGCAGAAAGGCATTCTGCAACTCAACTTCGACTTGAAGTCCTATCTCTAAGAAAGATTGCAAAGAACACCAATGAGAACCTCATTGCTAAACAGCTACACCTGGAAGCTATGACTGACATGCTAGGCCGGTCTCACAGCCTTGCTCAGCAGCTCCCTGGCAAGGCTAACCTTTCTTGAACTGTCTTGGAAGTGGTCTCGGTTCAGTATTATTTTGTTACGCTGCAATGGTGCCCAGTTTTTGTAATCTGCTTCTTTGTTGCGCTTTATGATCACTGGTGGCGAACTTTGATGCCCAGTGGATGTAATATACCTTAAATCCTTTATTGTATAGTGTAGGTTTATTCTTAGTTACTATACCGTAATTTCTTTATTGTATAGAGTAGGTTTGTTCTTAATTCCTACTAGTTACTGCCATCATTCGCTATCTAAAAAAATCAGATGTAGTCGACCGGGCCGAAACATTCGACTCTAACGGGCCTGGTTTTTAGCGGGCCACAATTGGGCCGGCATGCATCTTTCTTGGGCCCGAATGATTGGGGCCTTCACACATTGCGCCAGGCCCAAACTTACACCGACCTATATTTTACTTGGGCCTTTTGTCGACCCAGCACTTAGTTTGGCCCAGGTAGCATTGGGCCATTAACAGGCTGAATATTATACTAGCCTGTTACGGCCGAGATGAAACCACGGGCCTTTAGCAGGCCAAAATGCATGTTGGGCCTCAATTTTCACTAGTCTTCGACGGGCCTTCAGCAGGCTGAAACGTAGACCGGGCCTATTTGGGCCCAGTTAGCTCACGGACCATTACCAGGCCGAAACATATCTCGGGCCTTAGTTGGCCCACTGATATCATGGGCCTTTAAGAGGCCAAAAGCTTAGTAAAGGCATCAACGGGCCGAATTACGCGACAGGCCTTTAACAGGCCCAAAGTCACGTTGGGCTTAACGGTTGCCACCTTTAGCACGGGCCGTTAGTGGGCCCGATGTCCCGTCGGATCATATATGGCCCATGGGCAGCACGGGCCATTCCCAGGCCGAAAGTCTCACAGGGCTGAACTGGGCCCATGTCTACATCAGGCCTCTAACAGGCTGAAAGTCACACCGGGTTGAAATGGGCCCATGTCTACATGAGGCCTCTAACAGTCGAAAGTCAATGGGTCGTAGTTGGGCCCAAATATTCAATGAATAATTAACGGGCCAGATCTGGCTTCGGGCCGCAAATGGGCCCAATTATTGGGCGAACAATTAACGGGCCAGATCTGGCTTCAGGCTGTAAATGGGCCCAAATTTTGGCCGAACAATTAATGGGCCAGATCTAGCTCCGGGCCATAAATATGCCTTTATTAAGTAGGCCGTTATTGGGCTGGCCCACTAGTACCTGATTAAGTACTATGGGCCTTTGACTGGGCCGGCCTTTTTAACCTATATGGGCCTATATTGGGCCCCACCACGTGTCGACGTATCATAGGCATGTCTCCTCCAATGGACGGGCGACATCTGGCCCACTGACGAGCTGACAGGTGTTCCCTTCGGCCTATCAGAATTTTACACGTGGAAAATCTCCATTGGTCGGGGCTGTTAACGGGTTATCGGATCCAAAACCCGACCTGATAGCTTAACGACGTTCTGTTACGGTGGATGCCACGTGTCAGTCACCCTTGACGAAAGCACTTCTGTGATGCGCGATTTATCGTCATGGAAGTGGACACTTCCGTGATGATAATTTTGGTAATGCCATGGAACACTTCTATGACAGCACACGTATGACTATCTTGATTCTGTCATAAATTTGTCATGGATGTACATGCATGACAGAAAACGCGACCTACTGTGACAAACACGTATCATCATGGAAGTGTATTTTTTTGTAGTAATTATAGTTGTCCAGCTCGTCGGTAGGCTCCTCCTCCTCTTCCTCTTACTGAGCGCGCTCAGTAGAGGAGAGGTTGCCGGAAGTAGTACAAAGCCCCTCCGTGGTAGTAGTATTTAAGGGCTATTTTGTTCAGTTCATCTGACTATAGATGTGGTGGAATTGTACAACGTGCTTAAAATTAGCTAGTATATATAGTTGAACTAGCTATTTCAGTATGTGGTTGGCAACAGCTGTGGGAAAGTTTGGTTGGTTCAGCTGTCGAGTTGAACTATTTGTATAAATTAAGCATGAATGCTTAATCTATGAATGAAATCTATGCTTAATTACTGAATTTTAGTTGCAAAAATTAGATAGTGCTAGTGATTTTTAGCTGCATATTTTGACAAATCACAGTGTTACAAGGATTGACAAATGGCAATGTTACTAGATTGACAAATGTCAATCTTTCCAGTTTGACAAATGGCAATATACCCAATATGACAGATGCAAATCTTACCAAATTGTCTGTACGTGGTTGCACACTGGTCATCCGAAAAAACCGTTTGCATTGAAGGGAGGTACAAATCCTCCTTGCCAAATTTTCTCTTAGCTTAGCGCCGAAGTCTCGCTTTGCATACCTTATTCGCTCTGAACCGTTTGCGTTGAAGAGATGCACAAATCCTGCGTAGCGAATTTTCCCTTGGCTTACTGCAGAAGACCATAGCTCTCACTTTGCATACATGTGTTCTATCTAAAATGTTTGCGATGAAGACCTGCACAAATCTTGCTCGGCACATTTTCCCTTGGCTTATAGGGAAGCTGTCAGTGTACATACCTGTGTTCTATCTAAAACGTTCGCGATGTTAGAGTGGCAGCTATTTGTTTCAAAATTCCTTTGTTGACTGTTATTCGAGTGCGCCTTCTCTCAAAATGGACACGAAAATTACCACAACATGTTGGGTGCCATTCCATGATAGCATGCCAAATTTCAGACGAGTTTTGGATTTACTAGAATTTAAAAACAAAGTATATCTCAATGTTTTGCCGGCAATCAATAGTGCCCTGGTGTTTGAAATTCATTCTCATTTCTTGCATGGGACCTAAGCATGCACCCAAGGACACATATTTGTTTTTTCAACCAATTTATATGCATTGGAGCACGTGCATGTAGTTCAAATTTGAATTATGCACATAAAATGCCTAGAAACCCCAATTAATGAATAAAAATGTCCAAACGAACCCCGAAAAATTCCAAAATTTAACACAACACTCCTGTTGTTCTATGATGACACTAGAATTTTTTTGAAAGCAATAACAGGCGACGGGTATCGTTTCGTCCCCAAAGGTGGCACGTTCCCTACCGAAACCATTAGGCTTGTTGTGAGAAGCTTTGGTTTGTGAGGAGATTATACCCAAACCTGCCCCAAATTGGACAAAATAATTTACCATGGAATGTCGGGTGCCATTCCGTGATATCATACCATGTTTCAAGAATTTTAGACGAGTTTTGGATTTACTAGAATTTAAAAACCAGGTATCACAATGTTAGCGGCCAAGTGACAGTGGCAGGGTGTTTGACATTCATTACCATTTATTGCATGAGACTTAACCATGCAACCAAGGACACAAATTTGAATTTTCAACCAGTTTATATGCATTAGAGCATGTGCATGTAGTTCAAATTTGAATTGTGCACATAAATGCATTCAAAACTCAATTAATGCATAAGAATGTCCTAACAAACCCCGAAAAATTCCAAAATTTAACACAACACTCCTATTGTTCTAAGTTGACACTAGAGAAAAAATTGAAATCAAGAAGAGGCAATGGCTATCATTTCGTCCAGAAAGGTGAAACGTTCCCTACGGAAACCATCAGGCTTGTTGTGAGAAGCTTATACCCAAACCTGCCCCAAATGGGACAAAAAAATTACCATGGCATGTTGATGCCGCTCCATGATAACATGCCATGTTTCATGAATTTCAGACGAGTTTTGGATTTACTAGAATTTAAAAACCAGGTATCTCAATGTTTGTGGCTGAGTGGCGGTCGCAGGGTGTTTGACATTCACTCCCATTTCTTGCATGGGACCTAGGCATGCAACCAAGAAGACATATTTGAATTTCCAACCAATTTATATGCATTAGAGCATGTGCATGTAGTTCAAATTTGAATTATGCACATAAATGCATTGAAAACTCAATTAATGCATAAAATGTCTAAACGAACCCCCAAAAATTCCAAAATTTAACACAACACTCCTGTTGTTCTATGTTGACACTAGAGAAAAATTTGAAAGGAAGACGAGGCAACGGATATCATTTTGTCTAGAAAGGTGAAATGTTCCCTACCATAACCACCAGGCTTGTTGCAAGAAGCTCTGGTTTTTAAGAAGCTTATACCCCAACCTATCCCAAATGGGACAATATTTTTACCACTGCATGTTGATGTTGTTCCATGATAGCATGTCAAGTTTCATGAATTTCTGACTAGTTTTCGATTTACTAGAATTTTAAAACCATGTATCTCAATGTTAGCGGCCGAGCGACAGTGGCAAAGGTGTTTGACATTCATTCCCATTTCTTGCATGGGACCTAAGGTTGCAACACACATTTTATTTTTCAACCCATTTATATGTACTGGAGCATGTGCATGTAGTTCAAATTTGAATTATGCACATGAATGCATAGAAAACTCGATTAATGTATAAAAATGTCCATGCAAACCTCGACAAATCCCAAAAAATTGCAGAACACTCCTGTTGTTCTATGTTGACACGAGAAAAATTTCGGAAGTAAGAAGAGGCAACAGATATCATTTCGTCCCCCAAGGTGGCACGTTCCCTACCGAAACCATCATGCTTGTTGTGAGAGAAGCTTTGGTTTGTGAGAAGCTTATACCATAACCTGCCTCAAATGGGACAATATTTTTTTACCCCAGCATGTTGATGCCGTTCCATGATCGCATGCCAAGGTTCATGAATTCCAGACGAGTTTTGTATTTACTAGAAGTACAAAAGCAAGCACATCAATGTTTGCCAGAGAGCCACGGTGCCGTGGTGTTTGAAATTCATCCCCATTTCTTGAATGGGACATAAGAATCAACCCATGGACACATATATCATTTTACAGCCCATTTTGGTGCACTGGAGCATGTGCATGTAGTTTAATTTTGAATTGTGCACCTGAAATGCCTAGAAAACCAAGTTACTGTATAAAAATGTCCAAATGAACCATGAATAATTCCATTTTTTTGACGACACACCTATAGTTGCATGTTCACTGCAGACAGAAGTTCTAGCAATTCAAAGACCATCCTTGCAGCTGTGACCCCATTATGTAATTCAAATCAAGACCAAAAATCAAGTAGATCACACACGGTTTATTATCACCAACCGTGTGAGACGGAGTACAAAATATCCTGGAGCATCGTCGGTGTATAGTACACATACGGCTTACGTGAGAAGGTGTGTCAGCTACAGTGTGGGTGTGCTATAGTCTCCTTTGTGTACCCAAATTATGCAATGACGTGGATAAGCACTGTAACCAGGGAAATTGGAACCAAAAAATTTGACGTTCAAACTCGTCACACATGGGTTAAGCTATCTGAATCGTTTGTGATGTTCACATATCGTACACAGTTCTGAATAAGGGTCTGTGTATGGTGACACTTTGCGCGCCAATTTTTTTGCTGAACCGATTCAAAATCTTTGGCTTCCATGGAAATATCTACCTCCCCGCCCCTCCCCCTTACCAAAAGCCACATTTCCCTTGTTTTCGCCTTCCTTTCTAAGTTGAAACCGTCACTCCTTGCTTGCAGCGCCGCCCCCTCACTAGCGATCCTCCTTCACGCTACTCGAGCTCCTCTATCCAGGGAGATAATCCACACCAGACCCCCATCCTCCTCCTCCTTCCACATCCCACATGCCCCGACCGCCGACGCGACACCTTCCACCCAAATCGGCAGCCCCTCCACCAAATAAATGCCACCCTAAGCCATGGTGCACACAATATAACCAGGAGCTCAAGGAGCATTTGGCAGCAAAGAAGCAAATCGCGTCCACACGCGTGAATGAGGTCGCGATGTCTGCCATTCATGCTGACCCCCAGATCTTGGAGGAGCACCTCGCCGTCGAGGCCACCATCGACGCCTCGCGCACCGTCACCGCGACGCAGTTGGCTGCTTCAAATGACAGTTCGTGGCATTTTCTCGAGGCCACCCTCGGTGCCTTCGACAAAGACTATGAAGTTTTTTCTCAGCGTGCACGTGCTTACCTCAACTCGAGAGCCAGAAGGTTGGTGCCCGGAGCGGCTCAGACAACTCACCACTACGAAGAGGGCACCCATGATGTGGAGGCCTTGCCCTCTTCCATGTCCAAGGAGCCAGTCATCATCGATATCTCCGAAATGAGGAGTATCTTGTGATATTAGCTCACTATAAGGACCCATGTTCAGTTTGCTAGCTACTGCCATTCCTTAACAAATTCTAGTGAATTGTGCTATCTACTTTTACCATGCAATCTGTTACTCTAGTGTACATGTTCTATATGTCGTGCAATGTTGTGCTCACTTATTAACTATTTGGTTAATTAGTTATCGTGCTCAGTTAACCGTTTGGTTCAATTATGCAAATGTGATGTTCAATTTTTCAGGGTGCAATTTTGTATTGCCTTCTATGTGAGAAATAAATCAAATTTTTCTTTACAAAATACATGAGAAACAAATAGAATTGCTATATTTCCAAGTTGTCAAGCATGCTTGGTTTGGTTAACTGTTTGATCTTCTAGTATGTTATACATTGTGCAATGTGGTGCTCAGTTAATGTTTGGTTCATTTGTTGTGGTGTTTAGTTAACTGTTTGGTTCCATTCTCCAATGCGATGTTCAATTGTTGTGGGTGCATTCTGTTATTGTATACCATGTGAGAAATAAATCGAATTTGGTTGTACTAAATACATGAGAAACAAATACAATTGCTATATTTCCAAGTTGTTAAGCATGCTTGGTTTGGTTAACTGTCTGATCTTCTATTAGGAGTATGTTATATTGTGCAATGTGGTGCTCAGTTAATGTTTGGTTCATTAGTTGTGGTGTTTAGTTAACTGCTTGGTTCAATTCTGCAATGCAATGTTCAATTTTCATGGGTAGAATTTTGTATTGTTGTGCATGTGAGGAATAATCAAATTTGGCTGCACTTAATACATGGGAAACATATACAATTGCTATATTTCCTAGTTCTTAATCATGCTTGGTTGGGATAAATGACTTTTCCATGTGGCTTAAATTAATCTGATGAATCTGCAATGTGCTTATTTTTCATCAACATATTTCACTAATAGCATGTGAACCCTCACTTAACCTGATCACTAACTACCTTATAAGTGTTGCGGTGAAACAATGGGAAGCACTGAGGTTTACAATCAAGGTTAGCACATGCAAGGTACTTTGCCTAATAGCACATTATTGTGCAATTGTAGGAACCATTCTAATACTTAGGTTTTACACAATTTGGTCTTGCACATGTAGGTCCTGCTGTAAGAGGTTTTGACCCACTGTTCGACCCTTTTTGCATATGGGGAAATGAGTTGTCCATGAATATCAGTCAAGTCAAGAAACTCAGAAAGATTGTTAGGATAAAGAAATTAGCAACAAAAAACAACAAGATATTTGTCTGCACAATGAAGAAGACATCAGTTCACTACATGATGGTACTAACTATTATACCTTGTCTTTTTTCTTCCTTTGCCCCATTTCCAATATAGAGAAGATATTTATGCACATCCTTGTTTTCAGGCCTTTCCAAAGCAGTCCACTGATGATTACCTCTCAAACCACCTATATGGTCAGGAGGCGAGGAAGGTATTCATACAACACCCATGATTCAATATTGAAGTGTTCTTGAACAGGATGAAGGGTGGACGGTCCATCATCCATAGGCACTGGCCTAAAGTTGCAAAGACCTTCAACATCAATGAAGGCTCAATATTCACCTTCTGCTTTAGCAGTTTTCCAGATGAGATGCATCTGTCTATGTACCATCTATGATGCTAATTTCAAAAGGTTATAGATGTTGCATGTGAAACTTGGTGCTGGTGTAGTTGTGTAATGGGGTAGCTGAGTGCTGAAGCTATATGATGCTGCACTCTGATGTATTTCAATTATGAAAATGAAATATATTGTGTGCTTAATATGAAATGTCAATTAGATCAATAAATGGATTATTAATAGGATAATTAGCCTGCTATTTGGGTTTTTCTATTGCAAACGGTTATTGAGAAAACACCATGGGCGATGACCTCCGGCAACGCACACAATTTCTAGGAATAAACCGTGTTGGATTAATGAACAATCACACACGACATCCTCTTGAAAATTGTTTCGTTAGGCCACCTGGCGCAAATGTTTACCACATAAAAACTGTGTGTGATGGACAGCCTTTGCCACACAGTTTCTTCTATGCACCGTGTGTGATGCATTCAATAACGCAAATGATAAGATTGTTAATACCGTGTGCAATGGAAACGCTATCACAAACGTTTTAACAGGGAAAATTGTGTGTGATGTACCTACGAACAGAAATGTTTTCTTTGGAGCGACTGTGTGGAATGTATATACGAACGGAAACGTTTACCGGGGACTGACAGTGTGGGATGAACTTACGACCGGAAACTATTTCGCTTGTATAATTGATTTTTTTTAGCACTACTGTACGTATAACCGTATTTGATCGCTCGCCGGTCACACACAACCTCATTTTGCCGAGCGTGTGTGCAAGGAGGGCATATCCCCAATGGTTTCTGGGTCGTGTGGGAAGGCCCCCCCCCCATATCGCAGTCACTCACTAGGCGACGGTTCCAAATATCATCGCGGAAAGGGGTTAAAAACCGTTTGTATATAACACCAACGCGTACCAGTGTTGGTCCTCTTTAAGGAACCTAAGGATAATTTTGACCGCTGTCTAGTGATCTACTCCTGGATCACTATTGTACCCCCTTGCCAGACTCATGGCAAGGCACACAACAGGTTTGGTACACAACATGGCATACTTTATAGAACCTATGGTTGAGGCATAGGGAATGACTTTCATTCTCTCTTTATGTTCTGACGTGGTCATGTTTTGAGTCTTACTCAACTTCACACCTTACAATACAGGCAAGAACTCCTTCTTTGACTGACCCATTTTGAACTCCTTCAAAACCTTGTCAAGGTATGCACTCATTGAAAATCTTATCAAGCGTCTTGATCTATCTCTATAGATCTTGATGCCCAATATGTAAGCAGCTTCACCAAGGTCTTTCATTGAAAAATTCTTATTCAAGTATCCTTTTATGTTATCCAGAAATTCTATATCATTTCCAATCAACAATATGGCATCCACGTATAATATCAGAAATGCTACAGAGCTCCCACTCACTTTCTTGTAAATACAGGCTGCACCGTAAGTCTGTATAAAACCATATGCTTTCATCACCTCATCAAAGTGTATATTCCAGCTCTGAGATGCTTGCACCAGTCCATAGATCAATCGCTGGAGCTTGCACACTTTGTTAGCACCTTTAGGATCGACAAAACCTTCTAGTTGCATCATATGCAACTCATCTTTAAGATATCCATTAAGGAATGTAGTTTTGACATCCATTTCCAGATTTCATAATAATAAAATGTGGCAATTGCTAACATGATTCAGACAGACTTAAGCATCGCTACGGGTGAGAAAGTCTCATCATAGTCAACCCTTTGAACTTGTCAAAAACCATTTGCGACAAGTTGAGCTTTGTAGACAGTAATATTACCATCAGTGCCAGTCTTGTTCTTGAAGATCCATTTATTTTCTATGGTTGCCGATCATCGGGCAAGTCCACCAAAGTCCATACTTTGTTCTCATAGATGGATCCTATCGCAGATTTCATGGCCGCAAGCCATCTGTTAGAATCTGGCCTCATCATAGCTTCTTTATAGTTTGTAGGTTTGCCTTTGTCTAGTAACATGACTTCCAGGACAGGATTACCATACCACTCTAGTGCGGATCGTGCTCTGGTTGACCTACGAGGTTCAGTAGTAACTTGATCTGAAGTTTCATGATCATCATCATTAGCTTCCTCTCTTGTTGGTTTAGGCATCACGGGAACAATTTTCTCTGATGTACTACTTTGCAATTCGAGAGAAGGTGCAATTACCTCATCAAGTTCTACTTTCCTCCCATTCACTTCTTTTGAGAGAAGCTCCTTCTCTAGAAAGGATTCATTCTTAGCAACAAAGATCCTGCCTTCAGATCTGTGATAGAAGGTGTACCCAATTGTTTCCTTAGGGTATCCTATGAAGACACACTTCTCCGATTTGGGTTCAAGCTTATCGGGCTTAAGCTTTTGGATATAAGTGTCACAACCCCAAACTTTAAGAAATGACAGCTTAGGTTTCTTGCGAAACCACAGTTCACATGGTGTCGTCTCAACGAATTTAGATGGTGGCCTATTTAATGTGAATGCGGTTGTCTCTAATGCATAACCCCAAATCAATAGTGGTAAATCGGTAAGAGACATCATAGAAAGCACCATCTCTAATAAAGTACGGTTATGATGTTCAGACACACCATTACACCATGGTGTTCCAGGTGGCATGAGTTGTGAAACAATTCCACATTGTTAAAATGAAGGCCAAACTCGTAACTCAAATATTAGCCTCTGTGATAAGATCCTAGAAACTTTATTTTCTTGTTACGATGATTCCCCACTTCACTCTAAAATTCTTTGAACTTTTTAAATGTTTCAGAATTGTCTTTCATCAAGTAGATATACCCATACCTACTCAAATCATCTATGAAGGTCAGAAAATAACGATACCCACCGCGTGCTTCAACACTCATCGGACCGCATACATCGGTATGTATTATTTCCAATAAGTCATTAGCTCGCTCCATTGTTCCGAAGAACAGAGTTTTAGTCATCTTGCCCATGAGGCATGGTTCACAAGTATTGAATGATTCATAATCAAGTGATTCCAAAAGTCCATCTGCATGGAGTTTCTTCATGCGCTTTACACCAATATGACCTAAATGGCAGTGCCGCAAGTATGTTGCACTGTCATTATCAACTTTGCATCTTTTGGCATCAATATTATGAATATGTGTATCACTACGATCGAGATTCAATAAACCATTCACATTGGGTGTGTGACCATAGAAGGTTTTATTCATGTAAACAGAACAACAATTATTCTCTAATTTAAAAGAATAACCGTATTG
This sequence comes from Triticum aestivum, assembly GCF_018294505.1. NCBI lineage: Eukaryota > Viridiplantae > Streptophyta > Magnoliopsida > Poales > Poaceae > Triticum > Triticum aestivum. The sequence continues at coordinate 535,248,133 of NC_057801.1, read as the reverse complement.
CAATAAACATGATCTAATCATATTCTTGCTCAATGCAAACACCAAATAACTTTTATTTAGGCTCAACACTAATCCCGAAGGTAGAGGGAGTGTGCGATGGTGATCGTATCAACCTTCAAATCACTTCCAACACACATCCTCACCTCGCACTTAACTAGTCTTTGTTTATTCTACGACTCCTGTTTCGAGTTACTAACCTTAGCAACTGAACCGGTATCAAAATAACGAGGGGCTACTATGAACACTAGTAAGGTACACATAAATGATATGTATATCAAATATACCTTTGTTCACTTTGCTATCCTTCTTATCCGCCAAGTATTTGGGGCATTTCCGCTTCTAGTGACCATTCCCTTTGCAGTAGAAGCACTCAGTTTCAGGCTTAGGTCTAGCTTTCGGCTTCTTCACGGGAGTGGCAACTTGCTTGCCATTCTTCTTGAAGTTCTCTTTCTTTCCCTTGCCCTTCTTTTGAAACTAGTGGTCTTGTTAACCATCAACACTTGATGCTCTTCCTTGATTTCTACCTTCTCCGATTTCAGCATCGCGAAGAGTTCAGGAATCCTTTTTTTATCCCTTGCATATTATAGTTCATCACGAAGTTCTAGTACCTTAGTGATAGTGACTAGAGAATTATGTCAATCACTATCTTATTTGGAAGATTAACTCCCATTTGATTCAAGCAATTGTAGTACCCAGACATTCTAAGCACATGCTCACTAGCTGAGCTTTTCTCCTCCATCTTGTAGGCAAAGTAATTGTCAGAGGTCTCGTACCTCTTGACATGGGCACGAGTCTGAAATACCAATTTCAGCTCTTGGAACATCTCACATGTGCCATGGCGTTAAAAAACATCTTTCGAGCCCCGATTCTAAGTCGTAAAGCATGGCACACTAAACTATCAAGTAGTCATCATATTGAGCATGCCAAATGTTCATAATGTTTGCATCAGCTCCTACAACAAGTCTATCACCTAGTGGTGCATCAAGGACATAATTCTTCTATGCAGCAATGAGGATAATCCTCATATCACGGACCCAAACCACTTTATTGCTACCATCATCTTTGAACTTAGTTGTTTTCTCTAGGAACATATCAAAAACAGGGGAGCTATATCGTGAGCTATTGATCTAGAACATAAATATGCAAAAACTATTAAGACTAAGTTCATGATAAATTAAGTTAAATTAATCAAATTACTAATTAACTCCCACTTAAATAAACATCCCTCAAGTTATCTAAGTGATACATGTTCCAAATCAAACTAACCCATGTCCGATCATCACGTGAGATGGGGTAGTCATCAATGGTGAACATCTCTATGGTGAACATCTCTATGTTGAACATATGTACTATATGAGTCACGTTCGACCTTTCGGTCTCCAGTGTTCCGAGACCATGTATGTACATGCTAGGCTCGTCAAGTTTAACCCAAGTATTATGCTTGTGTAAAACTGGCTTACACCCGTTGTATGCGAACGTAGAGTCTATCACACCCGATCATCATGAGGTGCTTCAAAATGACGAACTTTAGCAATGGTGCATATTCGTGGAGACCACTTTTGTGACACCCCCAAAAATTTGGCCTTGTTTTAATGAATTAAAAATTTTGCCAGGAATTAAAACTTTGAATTTCTGAGCTCCATTTTTTATTTTTTAAATCATTTCCCTCCCTGTGAGTTTTTCCCGGAGAGAAAACTTTCCAAATATGTCATTGGACTTATTTAATCTGTCAAGAGAAACTTTCCCTTATTTAATATAACTAATTAAATAATTAAGTTACTTGATCTTTACTTTCTTGGAAATGGTTTTTCAAGGTTATATGGCCATATTTGAACTATAACCATTGGATAAATTCACCTAAAATTCTAACCAAAAATTGGAGATGTCATGTGATGTTTTTAAATCACTTTTATACAAAAATATCTTTTATTTATGTAATAATTTGAGCTCTGCATCAATTTTTCCTTCTCTGGTCTAGAGTGCATTTTGCACTACAACCCTTTTAAATAATTCTTCCTAGCCTCCACCAAAATTATGGGATATTGGTAGTAGCATATGATTCAACATTATGCAAAAACCTAGTGCTGTTCTTTGAAAATTTTGAGTCAATCAACCTCTTTTTCATACAAAAGCAAGCACATCAATGTTTGCCAGAGAGCCACGGTGCCGTGGTGTTTGAAATTCATCCCCATTTCTTGAATGGGACATAAGAATCAACCCATGGACACATATATCATTTTACAGCCCATTTTGGTGCACTGGAGCATGTGCATGTAGTTTAATTTTGAATTGTGCACCTGAAATGCCTAGAAAACCAAGTTACTGTATAAAAATGTCCAAATGAACCATGAATAATTCCATTTTTTTGACGACACACCTATAGTTGCATGTTCACTGCAGACAGAAGTTCTAGCAATTCAAACACCATCCTTGCAGCTGTGACCCCATTATGTAATTCAAATCAAGACCAAAAATCAAGTAGATCACACACGGTTTATTATCACCAACCGTGTGAGACGGAGTACAAAATATCCTGGAGCATCGTCGGTGTATAGTACACATACGGCTTACGTGAGAAGGTGTGTCAGCTACAGTGTGGGTGTGCTATAGTCTCCTTTGTGTACCCAAATTATGCAATGACGTGGATAAGCACTGTAACCAGGGAAATTGGAACCAAAAAATTTGACGTTCAAACTCGTCACACATGGGTTAAGCTATCTGAATCGTTTGTGATGTTCACATATCGTACACAGTTCTGAATAATGGTCTGTGTATGGTGACACTTTGCGCGCCAATTTTTTTGCTGAACCGATTCAAAATCTTTGGCTTCCATGGAAATATCTACCTCCCCGCCCCTCCCCCTTACCAAAAGCCACATTTCCCTTGTTTTCGCCTTCCTTTCTAAGTTGAAACCGTCACTCCTTGCTTGCAGCGCCGCCCCCTCACTAGCGATCCTCCTTCACGCTACTCGAGCTCCTCTATCCAGGGAGATAATCCACACCAGACCCCCATCCTCCTCCTCCTTCCACATCCCACATGCCCCGACCGCCGACGCGACACCTTCCACCCAAATCGGCAGCCCCTCCACCAAATAAATGCCACCCTAAGCCATGGTGCACACAATATAACCAGGAGCTCAAGGAGCATTTGGCAGCAAAGAAGCAAATCGCGTCCACACGCGTGAATGAGGTCGCGATGTCTGCCATTCATGCTGACCCCCAGATCTTGGAGGAGCACCTCGCCGTCGAGGCCACCATCGACGCCTCGCGCACCGTCACTGCGACGCAGTTGGCTGCTTCAAATGACAGTTCGTGGCATTTTCTCGAGGCCACCCTCGGTGCCTTCGACAAAGACTATGAAGTTTTTTCTCAGCGTGCACGTGCTTACCTCAACTCGAGAGCCAGAAGGTTGGTGCCCGGAGCGGCTCAGACAACTCACCACTACGAAGAGGGCACCCATGATGTGGAGGCCTTGCCCTCTTCCATGTCCAAGGAGCCAGTCATCATCGATATCTCCGAAATGAGGAGTATCTTGTGATATTAGCTCACTATAAGGACCCATGTTCAGTTTGCTAGCTACTGCCATTCCTTAACAAATTCTAGTGAATTGTGCTATCTACTTTTACCATGCAATCTGTTACTCTAGTGTACATGTTCTATATGTCGTGCAATGTTGTGCTCACTTATTAACTATTTGGTTAATAAGTTATCGTGCTCAGTTAACCGTTTGGTTCAATTATGCAAATGTGATGTTCAATTTTTCAGGGTGCAATTTTGTATTTCCTTTTATGTGAGAAATAAATCAAAATTTTCTTTACAAAATACATGAGAAACAAATAGAATTGCTATATTTCCAAGTTGTCAAGCATGCTTGGTTTGGTTAACTGTTTGATCTTCTAGTATGTTATACATTGTGCAATGTGGTGCTCAGTTAACGTTTGGTTCATTTGTTGTGGTGTTTAGTTAACTGTTTGGTTCCATTCTCCAATGCGATGTTCAATTGTTGTGGGTGCATTCTGTTATCGTATACCATGTGAGAAATAAATCGAATTTGGTTGTACTAAATACATGAGAAACAAATACAATTGCTATATTTCCAAGTTGTTAAGCATGCTTGGTTTGGTTAACTGTCTGATCTTCTATTAGGAGTATGTTATATTGTGCAATGTGGTGCTCAGTTAATGTTTGGTTCATTAGTTGTGGTGTTTAGTTAACTGCTTGGTTCAATTCTGCAATGCAATGTTCAATTTTCATGGGTAGAATTTTGTATTGTTGTGCATGTGAGGAATAATCAAATTTGGCTGCACTTAATACATGGGAAACATATACAATTGCTATATTTCCTAGTTCTTAATCATGCTTGGTTGGGATAAATGACTTTTCCATGTGGCTTAAATTAATCTGATGAATCTGCAATGTGCTTATTTTTCATCAACATATTTCACTAATAGCATGTGAACCCTCACTTAACCTGATCACTAACTACCTTATAAGTGTTGCGGTGAAACAATGGGAAGCACTGAGGTTTACAATCAAGGTTAGCACATGCAAGGTACTTTGCCTAATAGCACATTATTGTGCAATTGTAGGAACCATTCTAATACTTAGGTTTTACACAATTTGGTCTTGCACATGTAGGTCCTGCTGTAAGAGGTTTTGACCCACTGTTCGACCCTTTTTGCATATGGGGAAATGAGTTGTCCATGAATATCAGTCAAGTCAAGAAACTCAGAAAGATTGTTAGGATAAAGAAATTAGCAACAAAAAACAACAAGATATTTGTCTGCACAATGAAGAAGACATCAGTTCACTACATGATGGTACTAACTATTATACCTTGTCTTTTTTCTTCCTTTGCCCCATTTCCAATATAGAGAAGATATTTATGCACATCCTTGTTTTCAGGCCTTTCCAAAGCAGTCCACTGATGATTACCTCTCAAACCACCTATATGGTCAGGAGGCGAGGAAGGTATTCATACAACACCCATGATTCAATATTGAAGTGTTCTTGAACAGGATGAAGGGTGGACGGTCCATCATCCATAGGCACTGGCCTAAAGTTGCAAAGACCTTCAACATCAATGAAGGCTCAATATTCACCTTCTGCTTTAGCAGTTTTCCAGATGAGATGCATCTGTCTATGTACCATCTATGATGCTAATTTCAAAAGGTTATAGATGTTGCATGTGAAACTTGGTGCTGGTGTAGTTGTGTAATGGGGTAGCTGAGTGCTGAAGCTATATGATGCTGCACTCTGATGTATTTCAATTATGAAAATGAAATATATTGTGTGCTTAATATGAAATGTCAATTAGATCAATAAATGGATTATTAATAGGATAATTAGCCTGCTATTTGGGTTTTTCTATTGCAAACGGTTATTGAGAAAACACCATGGGCGATGACCTCCGGCAACGCACACAATTTCTAGGAATAAACCGTGTTGGATTAATGAACAATCACACACGACATCCTCTTGAAAATTGTTTCGTTAGGCCACCTGGCGCAAATGTTTACCACATAAAAACTGTGTGTGATGGACAGCCTTTGCCACACAGTTTCTTCTATGCACCGTGTGTGATGCATTCAATAACGCAAATGATAAGATTGTTAATACCGTGTGCAATGGAAACGCTATCACAAACGTTTTAACAGGGAAAATTGTGTGTGATGTACCTACGAACAGAAATGTTTTCTTTGGAGCGACTGTGTGGAATGTATATACGAACGGAAACGTTTACCGGGGACTGACAGTGTGGGATGAACTTACGACCGGAAACTATTTCGCTTGTATAATTGATTTTTTTAGCACTACTGTACGTATAACCGTATTTGATCGCTCGCCGGTCACACACAACCTCATTTTGCCGAGCGTGTGTGCAAGGAGGGCATATCCCCAATGGTTTCTGGGTCGTGTGGGAAGCCCCCCCCATATCACAGTCACTCACTAGGTGACGGTTCCAAATATCATCGCGGAAAGGGGTTAAAAACCGTTTGTATATAACACCAACGCGTACCAGTGTTGGTCCTCTTTAAGGAACCTAAGGATAATTTTGACCGCTGTCTAGTGATCTACTCCTGGATCACTATTGTACCCCCTTGCCAGACTCATGGCAAGGCACACAACAGGTTTGGTACACAACATGGCATACTTTATAGAACCTATGGTTGAGGCATAGGGAATGACTTTCATTCTCTCTTTATGTTCTGACGTGGTCATGTTTTGAGTCTTACTCAACTTCACACCTTACAATACAGGCAAGAACTCCTTCTTTGACTGACCCATTTTGAACTCCTTCAAAACCTTGTCAAGGTATGTACTCATTGAAAATCTTATCAAGCGTCTTGATCTATCTCTATAGATCTTGATGCCCAATATGTAAGCAGCTTCACCAAGGTCTTTCATTGAAAAATTCTTATTCAAGTATCCTTTTATGTTATCCAGAAATTCTATATCATTTCCAATCAACAATATGGCATCCACGTATAATATCAGAAATGCTACAGAGCTCCCACTCACTTTCTTGTAAATACAGGCTGCACCGTAAGTCTGTATAAAACCATATGCTTTCATCACCTCATCAAAGTGTATATTCCAGCTCTGAGATGCTTGCACCAGTCCATAGATCAATCGCTGGAGCTTGCACACTTTGTTAGCACCTTTAGGATCGACAAAACCTTCTAGTTGCATCATATGCAACTCATCTTTAAGATATCCATTAAGGAATGTAGTTTTGACATCCATTTCCAGATTTCATAATAATAAAATGTGGCAATTGCTAACATGATTCAGACAGACTTAAGCATCGCTACGGGTGAGAAAGTCTCATCATAGTCAACCCTTTGAACTTGTCAAAAACCATTTGCGACAAGTTGAGCTTTGTAGACAGTAATATTACCATCAGTGCCAGTCTTGTTCTTGAAGATCCATTTATTTTCTATGGTTGCCGATCATCGGGCAAGTCCACCAAAGTCCATACTTTGTTCTCATAGATGGATCCTATCGCAGATTTCATGGCCGCAAGCCATCTGTTAGAATCTGGCCTCATCATAGCTTCTTCATAGTTTGTAGGTTTGCCTTTGTCTAGTAACATGACTTCCAGGACAGGATTACCATACCACTCTAGTGCGGATCATGCTCTGGTTGACCTACGAGGTTCAGTAGTAACTTGATCTGAAGTTTCATGATCATCATCATTAGCTTCCTCTCTAGTTGGTTTAGGCATCACGGGAACAATTTTCTCTGATGTACTACTTTGCAATTCGAGAGAAGGTGCAATTACCTCATCAAGTTCTACTTTCCTCCCATTCACTTCTTTTGAGAGAAGCTCCTTCTCTAGAAAGGATTCATTCTTAGCAACAAAGATCCTGCCTTCAGATCTGTGATAGAAGGTGTACCCAATTGTTTCCTTAGGGTATCCTATGAAGACACACTTCTCCGATTTGGGTTCAAGCTTATCGGGCTTAAGCTTTTGGATATAAGTGTCACAACCCCAAACTTTAAGAAATGACAGCTTAGGTTTCTTGTGAAACCACAGTTCACATGGTGTCGTCTCAACGAATTTAGATGGTGGCCTATTTAATGTGAATGCGGTTGTCTCTAATGCATAACCCCAAATCAATAGTGGTAAATCGGTAAGAGACATCATAGAAAGCACCATCTCTAATAAAGTACGGTTATGATGTTCAGACACACCATTACACCATGGTGTTCCAGGTGGCATGAGTTGTGAAACAATTCCACATTGTTAAAATGAAGGCCAAACTCGTAACTCAAATATTAGCCTCTGTGATAAGATCCTAGAAACTTTATTTTCTTGTTACGATGATTCCCCACTTCACTCTAAAATTCTTTGAACTTTTTAAATGTTTCAGAATTGTCTTTCATCAAGTAGATATACCCATACCTACTCAAATCATCTATGAAGGTCAGAAAATAACGATACCCACCGCGTGCTTCAACACTCATCGGACCGCATACATCGGTATGTATTATTTCCAATAAGTCATTAGCTCGCTCCATTGTTCCGAAGAACAGAGTTTTAGTCATCTTGCCCATGAGGCATGGTTCACAAGTATTGAATGATTCATAATCAAGTGATTCCAAAAGTCCATCTGCATGGAGTTTCTTCATGCGCTTTACACCAATATGACCTAAATGGCAGTGCCTCAAGTATGTTGCACTGTCATTATCAACTTTGCATCTTTTGGCATCAATATTATGAATATGTGTATCACTACGATCGATATTCAATAAATCATTCACATTGGGTGTGTGACCATAGAAGGTTTTATTCATGTAAACAGAACAACAATTATTCTCTAATTTAAAAGAATAACCGTATTGCAATAAACATGATCTAATCATATTCTTGCTCAATGCAAACACCAAATAACTTTTATTTAGGCTCAACACTAATCCCGAAGGTAGAGGGAGTGTGCGATGGTGATCGTATCAACCTTCAAATCACTTCCAACACACATCCTCACCTCGCACTTAACTAGTCTTTGTTTATTCTACGACTCCTGTTTCGAGTTACTAACCTTAGCAACTGAACCGGTATCAAAATAACGAGGGGCTACTATGAACACTAGTAAGGTACACATCAATGATATGTATATCAAATATACCTTTGTTCACTTTGCTATCCTTCTTATCCGCCAAGTATTTGGGGCATTTCCGCTTCTAGTGACCATTCCCTTTGCAGTAGAAGCACTCAGTTTCAGGCTTAGGTCTAGCTTTCGGCTTCTTCACGGGAGTGGCAACTTGCTTGCCATTCTTCTTGAAGTTCTCTTTCTTTCCCTTGCCCTTCTTTTGAAACTAGTGGTCTTGTTAACCATCAACACTTGATGCTCTTCCTTGATTTCTACCTTCTCCGATTTCAGCATCGCGAAGAGTTCAGGAATCCTTTTTTTATCCCTTGCATATTATAGTTCATCACGAAGTTCTAGTACCTTAGTGATAGTGACTAGAGAATTCTGTCAATCACTATCTTATTTGGAAGATTAACTCCCATTTGATTCAAGCAATTGTAGTACCCAGACATTCTAAGCACATGCTCACTAGCTGAGCTTTTCTCCTCCATCTTGTAGGCAAAGTAATTGTCAGAGGTCTCGTACCTCTTGACATGGGCATGAGTCTGAAATACCAATTTCAGCTCTTGGAACATCTCACATGTGCCATGGCGTTAAAAAACATCTTTCGAGCCCCGATTCTAAGTCGTAAAGCATGGCACACTAAACTATCAAGTAGTCATCATATTGAGCATGCCAAATGTTCATAATGTCTGCATCAGCTCCTACAACAAGTCTATCACCTAGTGGTGCATCAAGGACATAATTCTTCTATGCAGCAATGAGGATAATCCTCATATCACGGACCCAAACCACTTTATTGCTACCATCATCTTTGAACTTAGTTGTTTTCTCTAGGAACATATCAAAAACAGGGGAGCTATATCGTGAGCTATTGATCTAGAACATAAATATGCAAAAACTATTAAGACTAAGTTCATGATAAATTAAGTTAAATTAATCAAATTACTAATTAACTCCCACTTAAATAAACATCCCTCAAGTTATCTAAGTGATACATGTTCCAAATCAAACTAACCCATGTCCGATCATCACGTGAGATGGGGTAGTCATCAATGGTGAACATCTCTATGGTGAACATCTCTATGTTGAACATATGTACTATATGAGTCACGTTCGACCTTTCGGTCTCCAGTGTTCCGAGACCATGTATGTACATGCTAGGCTCGTCAAGTTTAACCCAAGTATTATGCTTGTGTAAAACTGGCTTACACCCGTTGTATGCGAACGTAGAGTCTATCACACCCGATCATCATGAGGTGCTTCAAAATAACGAACTTTAGCAATGGTGCATATTCGTGGAGACCACTTTTGTGACACCCCCAAAAATTTGGCCTTGTTTTAATGAATTAAAAATTTTGCCAGGAATTAAAACTTTGAATTTCTGAGTTCCATTTTTTATTTTTTAAATCATTTCCCTCCCTGTGAGTTTTTCCCGGAGAGAAAACTTTCCAAATATGTCATTGGACTTATTTAATCTGTCAAGAGAAACTTTCCCTTATTTAATATAACTAATTAAATAATTAAGTTACTTGATCTTTACTTTCTTGGAAATGGTTTTTCAAGGTTATATGGCCATATTTGAACTATAACCATTGGATAAATTCACCTAAAATTCTAACCAAAAATTGGAGATGTCATGTGATGTTTTTAAATCACTTTTATACAAAAATATCTTTTATTTATGTAATAATTTGAGCTCTGCATCAATTTTTCCTTCTCTGGTCTAGAGTGCATTTTGCACTACAACCCTTTTAAATAATTCTTCCTAGCCTCCACCAAAATTATGGGATATTGGTAGTAGCATATGATTCAACATTATGCAAAAACCTAGTGCTGTTCTTTGAAAATTTTGAGTCAATCAACCTCTTTTTCATTCTGGTCCAGCCTTGTGATTTCTACTGCAACCCTATTTAATTTTGCTCCAAAGATCTTGTGTTTTCTCCTACTTGTAGACAGCCCTACCAAACCCCTAAATCCAGGAGCATGCACCCATTGGATTAATTTTGGTTCATGAAATAATGTCATTTATTTCCTGTCCAGAATTGTAGTTTTGCAAAACTTGCACTAACAAGTTTGTGCTTTTCACAAACTAACCTCACCACTCTCTCTTGCATCTAAGGAGACCCTGATCTGGAGTTTTTGACCACTCCAAGACTTGCCTAAGTGCCCTTGGCATTTTGTCAAACACCTTATGGGCATGATCTGTTTTGGCATGAATTTTTGGTTTGCACTGTGAACCTGATCCCCTGACCAAACCAGCTTGTCCACTGATCCCCTTGCAAGCCCAAACCTAGACCTGCTAACCCCCAGCTCCAACCGAGCCACCTAGCATGCCATGGCATTTCGCCGAGCATCTGGTGGGCATGCACTGGGCGCGCCCAGAGCGCGCAAATTGCAGCCGCGCACACGAGCCGCCGCGTCGCGCCCCTGTCTTGGCCCACACGGCAGGACCTCGCCACGCACTCCCCGCCTCGCCACAACACGACAGCCCGCCCTGGCGCCCTACAACGCCACCGCCAGAGCACTTTTGGCGGCACGCCGGCGTCGGCAGCGCGCCTCTGCCACGGGCAGCGCCGCCCAAGCCTCTCCCGCTCGCCACCTGGCCCCTGGAGCAGTGCGAGCTCATCCGCAAGCGTGTATGCTAGCCCTCGTCGCTGCCACGTCGCCCTAGCTACAGAGAGGCGGTTCGCCGGAGAGCTTATCGACGGCCGCCGCGGAACCGCCTTGCCTCGCCTATTTAAGGAGCCCCGAGCTCGTCTCCGCACGAAGGTACCCTCAAGCGGTCTCCAGGAAGCCCCCAGTGGCAGCCAATCGACCAGGGAAGGCCTTCTTCCCCGAGTCCGGCCGGTTCGGCCGCCGCCAAGTTCCGGCCGATTCTGTCGCCACCAGTGCCCCCCCTCTCCATTCTCTCCACCAAGAGCTCTCCCTCCCTCTCGTGAGTACAACCCCACGCTCGATTTTGGTCAGAGACCACCGCAGCCCCAAACTCACTATCCACCCGAAACCATCTCCGCCGCGAAGCTTGTCGCCGGCAACTCCGTCCACGTCGGCGACCATAGCGGGTACCCCCGAGTTCATCTCGACCTCCTGAGCACGCCCATGCACTCAGATCACCGAGGGACGCCGCCATTCGCCGGCGAGCCTCGCCGGAGCTCCGCCCCTGTTCAGTCAGGGGGAGACGACACGCGCGTGGGCCAGTCAAACCTGACCAGTGGGCCAGGCGGGCCCACTGTTGATGACTCACGCGTCAGCCACGCTGGATAAGTGGAGGCGTAAAAGGCGCAAATACGTCTTCTCTGTCCGAAAGCGTAATCTCTTTTGAAACGTTTTCTTTTTCCTGATTTTATTAAAAACAGATTTTTACCACAACTTTGACTGCCTATAACTTGTTAAATACAACTCCAAATGAAATGATTCTTTTTCCTACCTCTCTCAAATTTCACCTAGTTTATTTTAAGATTTATTTGAAAAAAATTCAGAACAACTTTTGGTGCTGTTTTTATTTTGTGTGTTAATTCTTTTATATTGCTAAAATAGGATTTTTGAAGAGAGGAGAAATGTTTCAAGTTTTGGAGTGCACCCTGCCTTTCCACACATTGAAGGCAAGCATTCTGAACCCCGGCATAATATTTTTGTGTGTTCGATGACACGTTCATAACATCACCTCACTTTGGAGAAACTTGTTATTTCATGCGATATGATCATATGCATGGGTGCATGTTATTGATTTCCATGCTGTTGGAAATGGACACACTTGTGATGATAATCACCCTCATGTGCCTTGCATGCATACCGGCAGGAACCCGGGAAAACCTCTGCCTTGGGTAGGCATGAGTTTGTCGCCGGTCTCCGTCGGGACGGTTATGTCTGGTATGGCATGGCAAGGTGATATGAGCGGTGACTCTGTTGGTTGAAATATATTCGTCATGCTAATCATGCAGGGAATACTTAAACCTCCTGAGTCGACCGTAGATCGAGTCTTGTGCCAGTAACCCCCATACTTGTTTCGTACTACCACTCGTCTCTACAGCAAGTAGAGTACGGTTCAACAAGTTGTCAACCTCTTTCTAGCACACACCGTACAGAGAGGCCATGGTGGAAGATACCGGTTGTAGCTGGTAGGCAGGCCACCTGGTCCGGGGGCATGGGTGTTTCCGGTTGGGACCGAGAGGGGAGGCCACCCCTTAGAGCGCGCGATATAAATTTGATCCCATGCTACGCGAGGTTGTAGCCTCCCCACTTAGAGTTTGCTTAACAGGTGTCGTGGGTGATTCCAGACACGTGTGAGATAAGCTGGTGCGTGCAAGTTAGGTGTGTTTTCAACAAAAAGACCGTAGACGGAATTAGTCCCGATGGACTAAAGAAATCCGTTACTCGTGGGTAAAGAGTACACCCTCTGCAGAGATTAAACCTATTCGAATAGCCGTGTCCATGGTTAAAGATTACAGTCTGGGATGGGTCAAGTGTCGGTCTTAGTGTCGGTCTTCGGAGGTGAAACTGTTAACCAGAACTGGAACTACTACCTGTGACTTGTGATAATTATGATTATTATTATTGTTGACTAACCCGTGATATTATTGTTATTATCGAGTATCTCTGGGATGGTTCTACCTCCGGGATATTCACTATGATTGTTTATTTTAAAGCCCTTTGTGTGGTGTCGCTCAGACGCCCGACTGTGGCATTTCTTTTAAAGCCCTTTATGTGGTGTCGCTCAGACGCCCGACTGTGGCATTTCTTTTAAAGCCCTTTATGTGGTGTCGCTCAGACGCCCGACTGTGGCATTTCTTTTAAAGCCCTTTATGTGGTGTCGCTCAGACGCTCGACTGTGGCATTTCTTTTAA
>NC_057801.1:535227014-535234614 GCF_018294505.1 Triticum aestivum | reverse complement strand
TGTGGTGTCGCTCAGACGCCCGACTGTGGCATTTCTTTTAAAGCCCTTTATGTGGTGTCGCTCAGACGCCCGACTGTGGCATTTCTTTTAAAGCCCTTTATGTGGTGTCGCTCAGACGCCCGACTGTGGCATTTCTTTTAAAGCCCTTTATGTGGTGTCGCTCAGACGCCCGACTGTGGCATTTCTTTTAAAGCCCTTTATGTGGTGTCGCTAAGACGCCCGACTGTGGCTTTGCTTGTTATTTATTTCATAAATTTTCATACTACTATGTTATTGCAATTTTATAAATAACTTGCTTGCACTCATCAGAGATTTATTTATCTTTTGTGACTGACGTCATGAGCATAAAATATTTTCAGCACATCATTGTTATATTATACCTGTGTTCATAATGTTTGCGAGTACATCCAAAGTACTCACTGGCTTGTCCCTGGCTATTGTCTTGGCCAGATTTTCTTGCACGAAGAGGAGTGACGCGATGACAGCCCCGGAACCTAAGTAATGGAGATAGCAGCCTCGCGAAGATAGGAGTTAACCTGGTCAGCTGTTCCCGTGGGAAATGGAGTCCCATAGACACTGATGTTTCACAACCCGCTTCCGCCATCAACCACTAGAAACCATTTGATGTACTCACAGGCCAGAATGGCCTTGTACTACATATTTTGTTTTCTGCTTGGAATTTCTGTATCAAGTTGGAGCCTCATCAGCTAACAGTAATCCTGGGGCTGATGAGCACGGCAGTCTTTTCTGGAAATTTATTACCCGGAAAACCGGTCGTGACAGACTTGGTATCAGAGCCAGGCTGACCATTGGCTAATCCTATCTTAGCCAGGTCGAAAAACTTAGGCAAACCAACCCACTAGACCTTAGCCAAACCCCAGCCAAGCTTCTCGTGCAAGATAGCCACACAGTATTCCCGACACTTTTGGCAGTCGGTGCCCAACCTATCAGTCTAGCCTGTCGATCGCACACCAGTGACCAGCACCCAAGGCGCCTCATTCGCAAGCGTGCGGAAGAAGACTTTGTCCCCTTTTTCCTATAAAAAGGGCACGCTAGTCTCAAACCAGCACAGCACAGCCGCTACCCCAAACCGAGCCACAATGCGTGGACCCATAGTGCACAACGAGACCACAGCAACCAACCTTGGAGGTTTTGTGACCATCCTCGCAAACCTCATCCGTTGTGCCTATGCGTTAGAGGAGCCACCAGAATATGTTGTGTACCAAGGACCCATGAGCGGTGAAGAACGTCAATTCTGGGCCACTGTACACATCTACGGTAGGGGTATAGTACCCGAGCGCCCCTACAGGTTCACCGGAAGAACAACTTCCTTTGAGCCACAAGCCATACAACTAGCTGCTCGAGAGGCTATAGTTCATCTCAGGCACTTGTCGCCCAGAGTTAACTGTCGCTCGTTCCACTACTACCCCAGACGTGAAGGGTATGGTAGACCACCCCAAGTTGCCAACGGAGATCACGAGATAGATCCTGCATTGTTGCACCTGGTGCGCTATGTAAGTGCACTAGAGGAACTGTGCGATCAAATCACTATTGATTTAATTGCAGCTCGTGGAGAGCTGGTTCGTCGAGCCCCGGCGAGAGAAGAAAACGAGCCCAACGCCGACAACCCAGTCGTGCTGTTTGGACAACCGATCGAGACCCCGAGATCAGCTCTAGCCATCAGCTGAGATGCTTTGATGACCCCAGAAGTGCTTCGTCGCCTTTTGGGAGCACACTCCAACGGGGTTGTGGCCAACAATCCCCGCGATGGTCATCATCACTACCCCGACCCTGCAGTTCCTCCGCCATCTCCGACTAATCCCGGCAGTGAGACACGTGGAGAAGCCTCGACATCCACCAGGCACGCCCGTTTAGACATAAACGAGGTAGACTAAGCCGTATGAGTAGCACCGAGTTTCAGTGTATCCTCGCGTTGTAATCATGCGACCGTGTATATTAACGCAGCCTGTCGTTGTGCCTCTGTTTTAATAGTAGCCTTGCATATTTGGTCAGCGCATAGTTGCATATTTTTCCGGGCACAACTACCAAAACCAACCCGACGACAACCACAGTAACACGTCTCTTTATGAGATATGTGTATCTCTGACACTGACCCGACCTTTGGAGCTAAGCTGGCAAATTTATTACCTTTCACCGCGGTAAAACGAATCCGGCTCCATTGCTATATAAAGGCCACCTTGTGACCTTACCCAGCAACCCTCACCTTGTGCACCACACTCACAACTTTTTCCTGTCATGCCGAGCCCCAGCATTCATCCGAGAACCCCAGATGCAACCCCAGATAGCTTTGTCAAAATATTGTGGGATTTTACCCGCAGTACCATGGGTTCTACCCAGCCACCTCAGTACGAGCTGTTCAAATCAAGGATCACCCCTTCCACCTCGGAATATTGGGCAGCAGTGCACATCCCTCCCGTAGACTCCAATCAAGATCCAACGGAAGTTTCCTTCGTGGGGAAATCTATGCCAACCCCACACCTGGCCATAGAAGCTGCTGCGAAAGAAGCGATTGCTCGTCTTCGATCCGCAGTACCCTATGCCCGCGAACGAGGATATTATTACTTCCCGAGCCGTGCAGCACCCGGAGGAGTGACATCTTTCCCTGGTGGACGCATTGAGAGAGACCCGGTCCTGGCCAACCTTGTCCAGTACGTCATCGCTCAAGAACGTTTAACCCAACATGTGATGGGTTATCTTCAGAGCCTCGCAGATTTAAATCCTCAGATCGCCATCGGCAGAGCACTAAGGCCCGACCAGGAGAGACACGTGCATCGACTGGTCAATCCACTTCCCCCGATAGAAGAGGAGTGTATCCCAGTACCAGAGACATTTTCTAGGGACCCCGTCCAGTTACCGTTTCCATTTTAGACGTCGTTGCAGTGTTCATTATTTGCAACATTTATTTATGTGTGTGACCTATGCGTGATATCCTGAGTTTGTACGATGAGTCAAATATTTGGCTTCTACTAATGTATGTAGTTTTTGTTGTGGTTTATACTCCTTTAAATTAACTGTTTTTCCTCGCGAAATTCTGGAGTGAGATTTCTTTTCCCTGAGTTGCTACATCTACACTTTCTCACGGCGTGGATGTATTAACTTCACACAGCACCAGGTAGCAGACTCACAACCATTACCATTCGAACACATACACTGTTTGCAAAACTTTGCAACGGTGTTACATCCAGCTAATCACCCTCCTAACAACAGTTAGCACCCGGCACACCCCATCTACTCCTCATGATCACCACCACCGCGGAGAGCCAACACCCGAGCAGCAGCGTCGCGACGATCGTCGAGGATCATCGCGCACAGGAGCACAGAGAGCCCCAGCAGTGTCGCCAGCCCTCCGCATATCAGGATCGCAAACTAGTCCGGCATCGCCTCCGCCATTAGGGCCTAACCCGCGCTTTTGTAAGCAGTAATGGAGGGAGGAGGAGGAGAAGTGAGGCCAGGTGTGAGGAAGAAGAGAGAGGCACCCCGGCCATTTTATAGCTCGAGCTCGGTGTACGGTGGGCGAAGTCCACCAACGCCGCTCGTCGTCGATCGCCAGTGTTCGGAGTCGAATCCGCGAGCAGTGCCGACAGCGCACTGGCCCGCGAGGTGAGTGCACGCTGCACCAGTAGCTAGCATGCCGCGCACTACCACGATACGGCCTAGATGCCCTACACACTAGGCGTCGCTGGTGGAGAAAGCGCGCGGGAGAGAGGAAGAAGAAAGAGCCAGAGGGAGTAGAAGAGACTGACAGTGGGCCCCGGGTCCACCTGTCGGCCAGAGAGAGCACTGTGCTCTCGGGTACGACCAGCGTATATTTAAATTTAGAAGTTATTCTAAATTTTTATCCAGCGTAGAAATCTCACGTTTTTGTCCCGAACCGTAGACTTTTCCACGCAGCACCAGTTTTCACACTGTGGTTTTTCACCACTTATTGCCCTCTCACTAAAGCCACATCTTTATTGCGTAGTATTTTCTTAACACAGCTTTTAACAAATCTCGAGGATGAGATTTTTTCTGAAGGGGGGTAGTGTTGTGACACCCCCAAAAATTTGGCCTTGTTTTAATGAATTAAAATTTTTGCCAGGAATTAAAACTTTGAATTTCTGAGCTCCATTTTTTATTTTTTAAATCATTTCCCTCCCTGTGATGATGAGTTTTTCCCGGAGAGAAAACTTTCCAAATATGTCATTGGACTTATTTAATCTGTCAAGAGAAACTTTCCCTTATTTAATATAACTAATTAAATAATTAAGTTACTTGATCTTTACTTTCTTGGAAATGGTTTTTCAAGGTTATATGGCCATATTTGAACTATAACTATTGGATAAATTCACCTAAAATTCTAACCAAAAATTGGAGATGTCATGTGATGTTTCTAAATCACTTTTATACAAAAATATCTTTTATTTATGTAATAATTTGAGCTCTGCATCAATTTTTCCTTCTCTGGTCCAGAGTGCATTTTGCACTACAACCCTTTTAAATAATTCTTTCTAGCCTCCACCAAAATTATGGGATATTGGTAGTAGCATATGATTCAACATTATGCAAAAACCTAGTGCTGTTCTTTGAAAATTTTGAGTCAATCAACCTCTTTTTCATTCTGGTCCAGCCTTGTGATTTCTACTGCAACCCTATTTAATTTTGCTCCAAAGATCTTGTGTTTTCTCCTACTTGTAGACAGCCCTACCAAACCCCTAAATCCAGGAGCATGCACCCATTGGATTAATTTTGGTTCATGAAATAATGTCATTTATTTCCTGTCCAGAATTGTAGTTTTGCAAAACTTGCACTAACAAGTTTGTGCTTTTCACAAACTAACCTCACCACTCTCTCTTGCATCTAAGGAGACCCTGATCTGGAGTTTTTGACCACTCCAAGACTTGCCTAAGTGCCCTTGCATTTTATCAAACACCTTATGGGCATGATCTATTTTGGCATGAATTTTTGGTTTGCACTGTGAACCTGATCCCCTGACCAAACCAGCTTGTCCACTGATCCCCTTGCAAGCCCAAACCTAGACCTGCTAACCCCCAGCTCCAACCGAGCCACCTAGCATGCCATGGCATTTCGCCAAGCATCTGGTGGGCGTGCGCTGGGCGCACCCAGAGCGTGCAAATTGCAGCCGCGCACACGAGCCGCCGCGTCGCGCCCCTGTCTTGGCCCACACGGCAGGACCTCGCCACGCACTCCCTGCCTCGCCACAACACGACAGCCCGCCCTGGCGCCCTACAGCGCCACCGCCAGAGCACTTTTGGTGGCACGCCGGCGTCGGCAGTGCGCCTCTGCCATGGGCAGCGCCGCCCAAGCCTCTCCCGCTTGCCACTTGGCCCCTGGAGCAGTGCGAGCTCATCTGCAAGCGTGTCTGCTAGCCCTCGTCGCTGCCACGTCGCCCTAGCTACAGAGAGGCGGTTCGCCGGAGAGCTTATCGACGGCCGTCGCGGAACCGCCTTGCCTCGCCTATTTAAGGAGCCCCGAGCTCGTCTCCGCACGAAGGTACCCTCAAGCGGTCTCCAGGAAGCCCCCAGTGGCAGCCAATCGACCAGGGAAGGCCTTCTTCCCCGAGTCCGGCCGGTTCGGCCGCCGCCAAGTTCCGGCCGATTCTGTCGCCACCAGTGCCTCCCCCTCTCCATTCTCTCCACCAAGAGCTCTCGCTCCCTCTCGTGAGTACAACCCCACGCTCGATTTTGGTCAGAGACCACCGCAGCCCCAAACTCACTATCCACCCGAAACCATCTCCGCCGCGAAGCTCGTCGCCGGCAACTCCGTCCACGTCGGCGACCATAGCGGGTACCCCCGAGTTCGTCTCGACCTCCTGAGCACGCCCATGCACTCAGATCACCGAGGGACGCCGCCATTTGCCGGCGAGCCTCGCCGGAGCTCCGCCCCTGTTCAGTCAGGGGGAGACGACACACACGTGGGCCAGTCAAACCTGACCAGTGGGCCAGGCGGGCCCACTGTCGGTGACTCACGCGGCAGCCACGCTGGATAAGTGGAGGCGTAAAAGGTGCAAATACGTCTTCTCTGTCCGAAAGCGTAATCTCTTTTGAAACGTTTTCTTTTTCCTGATTTTATTAAAAACAGATTTTTACCACAACTTTGACTGCCTATAACTTGTTAAATACAACTCCAAATGAAATGATTCTTTTTCCTACCTCTCTCAAATTTCACCTAGTTTATTTTAAGATTTATTTGAAAAAAATTCAGAACAACTTTTGGTGCTGTTTTTATTTTGTGTGTTAATTCTTTTATATTGCTAAAATAGGATTTTTGAAGAGAGGAGAAATGTTTCAAGTTTTGGAGTGCACCCTGCCTTTCCACACATTGAAGGCAAGCATTCTGAACCCCGGCATAATATTTTTGTGTGTTCGATGACACGTTCATAACATCACCTCACTTTGGAGAAACTTGTTATTTCATGTGATATGATCATATGCATGGGTGCATGTTATTGATTTCCATGCTGTTGGAAATGGACACACTTGTGATGATAATCACCCTCATGTGCCTTGCATGCATACCGGCAGGAACCCGGGAAAACCTCTGCCTTGGGTAGGCATGAGTTTGTCGCCGGTCTCCGTCGGGACGGTTATGTCTGGTATGGCATGGCAAGGTGATATGAGCGGTGACTCTGTTGGTTGAAATATATTCGTCATGCTAATCATCCAGGGAATACTTAAACCTCCTGAGTCGACCGTAGATCGAGTCTTGTGCCAGTAACCCCCATACTTGTTTCGTACTACCACTCGTCTCTACAGCAAGTAGAGTACGGGTCAACAAGTTGTCAACCTCTTTCTAGCACACACCGTACAGAGAGGCCATGGTGGAAGATACCGGTTGTAGCTGGTAGGCAGGCCACCTGGTCCGGGGGCATGGGTGTTTCCGGTTGGGACCGAGAGGGGAGGCCACCCCTTAGAGCGCGCAATATAAATTTGATCCCATGCTACGCGAGGTTGTAGCCTCCCCACTTAGAGTTTGCTTAACAGGTGTCGTGGGTGATTCCAGACACGTGTGAGATAAGTTGGTGTGTGCAAGTTAGGTGTGTTTTCAACAAAAAGACCATAGACGGAATTAGTCCCGATGGACTAAAGAAATCCGTTACTCGTGGGTAAAGAGTACACCCTCTGCAGAGATTAAACCTATTCGAATAGCCGTCCATGGTTAAGGATTACAGTCTGGGATGGGTCAAGTGTCGGTCTTAGTGTCGGTCTTCGGAGGTGAAACTGTTAACCAGAACTGGAACTACTACCTGTGACTTGTGATAATTATGATTATTATTATTGTTGACTAACCCGTGATATTATTGTTATTATCGAGTATCTCTGGGATGGTTCTACCTCCGGGATATTCACTATGATTGTTTATTTTAAACCCCTTTGTGTGGTGTCGCTCAGACGCCCGACTGTGGCATTTCTTTTAAAGCCCTTTATGTGGTGTCGCTCAGACGCCCGACTGTGGCATTTCTTTTAAAGCCCTTTATGCGGTGTCGCTCAGACGCCCAACTGTGGCATTTCTTTTAAAGCCCTTTATGTGGTGTCGCTCAGACGCCCGACTATGGCATTTCTTTTAAAGCCCTTTGTGTGGT